>NC_068434.1:62757044-62759544 GCF_023373465.1 Oncorhynchus keta | reverse complement strand
GGATTTCTTTTGCGTGTTGCGAGAATGCATAGGGGTAGGAGAGTTGCCGATGAGCTGCCGTCGGGCGGCTCTGACTCTCCTGCCCAAAAAGGGGACTTGTGTGAACTTAAGAACTGGAGGCCTGTGGCGTTACTCTGTGCGGACTACAAGATTTTTGCCAAGGTCCTCTCTAACAGACTGAAGTCCCATCTGGACTCTATAATACACAAGGACCAGACATATTGTGTACCGGGACGCTCAATCACGGACAACTTGTTCTTGATTAGGGACATGTTGGACTTGTCGAGAGGTTCTAATGTGAACTTTGGACTGGTCTCTTTAGATCAGAGAAGGCTTTTGATAGAGTGGATCATGAGTATCTGTTTAATGTGATGTCTGTGTTTGGGTTTGGGAAGAGTTTTGTGACCTGTGTGAAGCTGTTGTATGCTGGGCGTCATGTATGGTTAAGGTGGGAGGGGGCTCAGTAGGCCAGTCTGGGTGAGACGGGGCATTAGACAAGGATGCCCTCTATCTGGGCAGCTGTACACACTAGCCATTGAGCCTTTTTAGGACTGCTACGCAGGAGACTGCGGGGAGTGTGCTGGACAGGCATGGATGTGGTGACAGGAATTGCAGTCTCAGCATATGCAGATGATGTTTCTGTGATGGTCAGGGATGGGCAAGATATGCAGGAACTAGAGACCAGTCTGAAGGTGTATGAGGGAGCTTCATCAGCTAAGGTAAACTGGGGAAAGAGCAAAGCTCTGTTATGTGGGGCATGGGGGGATAGGGCTCCTCCTCTGCTTCCAGGGGTTTGCAGTGGGGTTGTGAAGGGCTTAAAGTGTTGGGGGTGTACCTGGGCTCGGAGAGGTGGGTCAGCAAGAACTGGGAGGGGCTGACACAGGCAGTGGTGTCAAGACTGGCCAGGTGGAGGTGGCTCCTGTCCCAAGTGTCATATAGAGGGAGGGTGCTGATAATCAACAACCTGGTGGCATCTTCCTTGTGGCATAAACTGGCTGTCCTCAACCCCCGCCGGTCTGCTTGCAGACCTGCAACGCAAGCTGGTGGACTTTTTTTGGTCGGGACATCACTGGCTGAAGGCAGCAGTTTTGTACATGACCGTCCACGAAGGAGGACAGGGCCTGGTGGAACTGGAGAGCAGGATGGCTGCTTTCAGACTAAAGGCGGTGCAGAGACTGCTGTACCACACTGATGTTGGCTGGAGGGAACCAGCATGCGCTGCTGAGGAGAGCTGGCGGATTAGGGTTGGACCGGCAGCTGTTCCTCATGAAGCTGGAGAGGCTGAGTACAGCAGGTCTCTCAGAGTTTTACTCTGCGGTGCTGAGGGCCTGGCAGCTGCTAAGGCCCACACGAGAAGGGGTGTGGAGCCTGGGCAGTGGGTGTGGGAGGAGCCCATCTTCCACAACCCAGCCATCCCTTTGAGATCGGTTCAGTCGGCCACCCTGCAGAGGCAACTGATGGCAGGGGTTTACAAAGGCTGGGTGACCTGAGACTGCTGGGAGAGGAGGGGTGGAAAACCCCGGAGGTCTTAGCGCAACAAACAGGAATAACGTCTCTTAGGCTGCTGGAGAGATTCCTGGAGGAGGTTCAGGAGGCACTGTCTGAGCCGGTAAGGGGGTGTTTGAGAGGCCAAAGGGAGAGGGCCACCAATGTTCCCGCCACTGCAGGTGACGGCAGAGACTGGAGACTGGCAAGGGGGTCTGGAGGACTTGTTAGATTTTAACACTCCGAGCCTGGGGGAGTTTGAGGGGTGGGAGGTAAAGCCCTCTACAACCTCTGCGTTAAGGTGAGGAGCATTAGAAGCCTAACAGGAGTGAAGGCACATCAGTGGCAGGGGGTATGTGGGGGCGGAGAGTATGGTGGGTTTTAGATGGAGGGCGCTCTACAAACCCCCAGTACCAAAGAGGTCAGGGGACCTCCAGTGGAGGGTTCTTCATGGAGCCCTGGCCACTAACAGCTGGTTGGCACGGGTTGATCCGGGAATTGGGCAGGGTGTCCTTTCTGTCAAATGAAAGAAACTGTAATTCATGTGTTTTCTGTGTGCACCAGGTTAATGCCATTAATGTCTCTGTTGGAATGTCTGTGTGACAGGTTGGGGGTGGTTTTTGCTGTTGGGATGTTTATAATGGGATACAGGTATTCGAGTAAGGAGAAAGAAAAATGTGTTTTGTTGAATTTTCTGTTTGCTCAGGCAAAGTTAGCTATTTGGCTAACAAGGAGGAACAGGGTCAAGGTGGGGGATAACAGACCCTTTACTACTGTTTCATGGGATGGTCTCTGCGCGCCTTAGGGTTGAGTTTGAGTTCTATAAAATGATCAAATGTGTGGAGATGTTTGAGGAGATATGGTGTGTTGGGGGCTGTCTGTATTGCTGGGGAAGATGTTTTGGATATACGGTTGTAGGAGATGGTTTTTGTGTATTTTTATTTATTTTTTATTTTTATTTATTTTAGGAGTGGGGGGTGAGTTTTAAATGAATTAAGAATGTTTCAATAAAGCA
>NC_068434.1:62113894-62121394 GCF_023373465.1 Oncorhynchus keta | reverse complement strand
CTCCTATATATCTCTCTCTCCTCCTCCCTATATATCTCTCTCTCCTCCTCCTATATATCTCTCACTCCTCCTCCTATATCTCTCTCTCTCCTCCTCCTATATCTCTCTCTCTCCTCCTCTCTCTCTCTCTCTCTCTCCCTCCTCCTATCTCTCTCTCTCTCTCTCTCTCTCTCTCTCTCTCTCTCTCTCTCTCTCTCTCTCTCTCTCTCCTCCCCTCAGTGCTCTGATTGAATGTTTTTACTCTTACCTCCGCTGTTCTGTCTCTGTTCATTTCAGTTTTCCCATCATCCTGCTTTTTTTTTTGTTGCTCCTTGTTTTATTCATGTCTTTCTCTTTTTCTTCCAGATGGAGATGGGTTCCAGGACCACCTTCTCCCAGTGTGTCTGGACGATGCATGCCACAGGAGTGCCATCTACCTTTCTAAGCCCGGGGAACCTGAGGTACCGTACTCCCCCCATTGAAACCTGACACGAGACCTCAAATCTTGCTCCACCCTAAAACTAAACTAGCCCTGCCCTCGTCCTTTACAGGTTGCCATTTTGAGTGTCCGTTTTTTTCTTTCTCTCCCAGGCATGAGCCTCTTGGTCGTGCTGTAAACACCAGGTTTCCTTTACGAGAGCTGCTGAGTGACACAGCCAATACCTGCACCACCTCTCTCTGACTCCCGTCTCTTAGTCTCAGAACCACTCTCCCTCATAATTACTCTCCTCATCCAGGAGATCGACAGCACACACCCATAAGTGGCAGGACTACAATAGAGAAAATGAGTTCATAGCCACTCCGAGACTAATGAGGGTCTTGCAAAGAAGATAAGTCAGCACTGCTTTCCTATTTTCCCCCCACAAACGTCTGATTTTGTATGCCTGTCACAGACAATTGTGATTTGAGCAGGGGGATACTGAGCGAGAGGAGAAGACTGAGGGAGAAGGAAATGAGAAAGACGGCTGAACATATGTTGTCTTTTGTTTGGTTGTCATACTGTTCATTTCTTTACCGTCAGAGATGAGGAGTCGGAAAAGTTTTCCGTAGTTGATTCCACTAGCTATCCTCTAGCTAGCCACTAGCTATCCTCTAGCTAGCCACTTCGACCTTTTTTACTCACTCTCTCATCATCTTCTCCGCTTTCTATATATAATTTGTCGCTCTCCATCTTTTCTCTCATCTCCCTCCACCTATTCTTCTATTCTTCTTTTTGTCTCTCTCTCATGTCCTGAGCCCAGTGGGGTGGGGAGCACCACTGAGTCCCTGCTCATTTTCTCTCAGCTAGCCTGTGTAGCTCCCACTGACCGCAGGCCACGAGACATGATTGGATTAGAAGCTTGGTAGGAGGAGATGCTCTGTTCAATCAGTGTCTGGGATCTTTGTCTTTGTCGGTACGTGTTCCGGTATGTTCCTGCAGGTGTGTATGCTTCTGTACAGATGGGCACGTGTCATTGTGTGCAGGAACATGCCCCCCCCCCACACACACACTGATTGAGACCAGTTGATCTTGCGGTGTGTTATTTCCATCACGCTAATCCGCTGCTCATTGACAGCGTAAACATGTAGCTTCACACTCATTAGACTGTTTACAGAGGCTATTCATTATATTCACTCACACTGCATGTGTACACGCCCTCTGAATATGAACATAGCACACTGGGTCTCATTGAATTGCTGCATGAGAAGGGATAGGCTATTTTCTCCTATAGGTGGAACCCCATACATCTACCTACCATATCCCTGGGGCGGCAGGGTAGCCTAGTGGTTAGAGCGCTAGACTAGTAACCGGAAGGTTGCAAGTTCAAACCCCAAGTTCAAACCCCCGAGCCGACAAGGTACAAATCTGTCATTCTGCCCCTGAACAGGCAGTTAACCCACTGTTCCTAGGCCGTCATTGAAAATAAGAATTTGTTCTTAACTTTAAAAAAAAAAAAAAAAAAAAAATATATCCATCCTGACCTATACCAATCCACCCCATATCCATGAAGTATAAGTATCTCCCTTGTGAGTGTAGGTTTAATTTCACCCAGGCCTCTGTGTCCGTGGTCGGGGGAGGAGTCGGTGTCCCCGCTCTGACAGGATACAGACATTTTAATGGAGCCTATATCCAGACGTTCCTCCAGAGACGGGGATCCGCGGGCCGGGAGGCGGCCTAGGATTTGATTGTCCCTTAATCGGCGTGCCGGGAGGAAAGCCCATCCATAAAACATGGAGAGGGGAACGGCGGATTGTCTGAGGGGGCATGAGTAAGCGCCAAGGTATGTGCAAGGAATTCCAATGCAGAGAAGGGTGGATACATGGGTTGGCCCGTATATCTCCACCTCCCTTCCTTCTCCCGGCACCACACTGTTATTCATTTCATTTTCATGTACTGCATAACCAACAATTTGTCCCGAGGTTTGACAGTATCTGGAGCTGGTGGGATTGTTTCTTTGTATTTATTTTTGGGAGGAAGATAAATAATATTTATGTTCCTGCTGCCTGATTTGTTATTACTTTGCCTTCTCAGCATTCTGCTGTGCTGCTAGCACCATTACAGCACGGGGCCACTGTCCTGAATAGAAGAGTAAGTTGAGCCGTGTGTGTGTGTGGTGTGTGTGTGTGTGTGGTGGGGGGGGTGTTAGGTAGCCTACGTCTTCTTGATCCATTTGGATGGCCAGTCAATCATCTGAAGACTCAGGGCATGAGTGGGAACAGACAGTTGAGTTGAATCTCAGCCAAGCCCCCGTCAACTGATGCATAGGAGAGTGGAACACGACATGGCCATTATCTCCACCCCGCCGATTTAATATACACTGCCAAGTTTCCACTGTGAACGAGTCAGGCCATCAGTCTGAGACAGCCGGACACAGGGCACGGTAGCACCAGGTGCCATCCACAGATACCCTCTGTCTTTGTGACATGCTGACATGTGGGTGTAGTCTGTCACCAGCTTTGTCATCAGCTCTGCCACCCCACTCTCGCTCTCTTTTGGTCTCAGGGACACCTGTTCAATGTTTCTTTATTCATCACAGGACAATGAAATACACCCTCTCTCTCTTTCTCTTTTCTTTGCTCTTGCTCTCTTCCTCACTCATCAGCACCTCGTGCATTTCCCCTATGTTTGAACTTTTTTTCACATTTGTGTTAGCCTCTTACCTCCACCCGACACGCAGGCGTCCCATCTAGACATCTGGAAATGCAAATGCGCTACGCTAAATGCTAATAGCACTTGTTAAAACTCAAACGTTCATTAAAACACACATGCAGGGTACTGAATTAAAGCTACACTCGTTGTGAATCCAGCCAACAAGTCAGATTTTTAAAATGCTTTTCGGCGAAAGCATGAGAAGCTATTATCTGATAGCATGCAACACCCCTAAAGACCCGCAGGGGACGTAAACAAAATAATTAGCATAGTCGGCGCTACACAAAATGCAGAAATAAAATATAAAGCATTCATTACCTTTGACCATCTTCTTTGTTGGCACTCCTAGATGTCCCATAAACATCACTATTGGGTCTTTTATTCGATTAAATCGGTCCATATATAGCCTAGATATCGATCTATGAAGACTGTGTGATCAAGGAAAAAAACAGCGTTTTATAACGCAACGTCATTTTTTTTAATTAAAAAAGTCGACGATAAACTTTCACAAAACACTTCAAAATACTTTTGTAATGCAACTTTAGGTATTAGTAAACGTTAATAATCGATCAAATTGATCACGAGGCGATGTATATTCTATAGCTGTACGTCTTGAAATAATGTCCGGATAAATCTCAACCAAAATATCCAGTCGGAAACCGGAAGAAATGGGCTGTCTCTTGTCCGTTTGACCAAGAAACAAATCCTAGGCAAATGACAAGACTGTTGACATCGTGTGGAAGCTGTAGGTATTGCAACCTCGGCTCCAGGTAATGTGGTTTCTATTCAACAATACATTCAAGTGGCGCATTGATATATTTTCCAGTTTTCAGTGATCAGATTTTCCTGTGCTTTTCGATGAAACGCACGTTCTGTTATAGTCACAGCCGTGATTTAACCAGTTTTAGAAACGTCTGAGTGTTTTCTATCCACACATACTAATCATATGCATATATTATATTCCTGGCATGAGTAGCATGGCGCTGAAATGTTGCGCAATTTTTTTTACAGAATGTTTGAAAAAGTAGGGGGTAGGATCAACAGGTTAAAAGGCATTTTATCTTGGCCTCAAATCTATCAGGAGAAACATGCGAAGTGCGATATACATAAATCCATCCTAGATTACATATATCATTTATTTAAGTAAGGGCTAAACACCGACGTTCTGGACATTACCTTGGTATTAATGGACGACCGGATAGCAGAGTCCTTCCGTGGAGTTAATTTTTCCAAGGTAGTGTGCAGAGCGGAGGCGTTTCCCCCGTTTATACAGTACCACATATTCCAAAGAAAATAATACTGAAGCACACATTTACTGGTATAGAAATGATATGTTTTCGTTTATAATTTGATAAGTACATTCAACTTTTATCATCCCAGCAAACCTGGTTGCCAGAGACGTGACCCAGTCGTTCGTTTATTCGGTTGCCATGATAGCTGGAAACGTTCTTATCCCTTGCTTGCTAGCTAGGCAACTATAGCTAACACAGGCACGTCAAACAGTGCAGCCAGGATAACAGAATAGCAGTATTTGCATTTGATTCAACTGTTTTCCAGTGGCATTTATTTGGATACATCCATAACAATGAGCTGATGATTCGCGATTTCACCTGGCACCGAAAGGTTGCTCTCTTCTCAGGACTGTTCATTACAGTAGAGATCACGTTGCAAATGAAACACTAGGCTAAACGCTAGCTAAATCGTTTGTTGCTAGCAAATCTGCCAATATAACCGAATTCAACAATGACAGTTGCTGAAAACAGCTGGTCAAACTATACTGAACAAAAATATAAACGCAACTATTTCAAAGATTTTACTGAGTTACAGTACATATAAGGAAATCAGTCAATTGAAATAAAAGAATTAGTCCCTAATCTATGGATTTCACATGACTGGGCAGGGGCACAACCATGGGTGGGCCTGGGAGGGCATAGGCCCACCCACTGGGGAGCCAGGCCCAGCCAATCAGAATGAGTTTACCCCCCACAAAAGGGCTTTATTGCAGACAGAAATACTGTTCAGCAGGGATTATCATGACAAAGGAGAAATGCTCACTAACAGAAATGTAAACAAAGTTGTGCAGAAAATCAGCAACACTGCAAAATGCTGGGAAGGCAAAGTAATAACAAAATAATATTTTTGTGCATATGGAAAATATCTGTTTTTAAATGTTTTATTCCAGCTCAGACCAACACAACATTTTGTATTTATATTTTTGTTCAGTGTAGAAACGTGGGAGGATTTGACAGCATAGTGCCACTTGCGTGATGACCGCGGCATTGAGGACATTTACATGCACAGTAATAATTCGATATTTAAAACTCTTTTATGGCAGTAGGCAGATTATACAATAGTCATATAAACACCGTACTCTTATCTGAATCGGCCTAAAGTCAAACTCGAAGTAAGCATACGCCGACTTTCTGAGGAATCTTTCAAATGATTAGCACATGTAAAGACCTTATTCTGCGTTCCAGTGGTGTATTTGATCTGCGCATGTGCTATCAGCCTAGGGACCCTCCCTCTTTAGCACGAGTGACGTGAGTTCGGAACAACTGAATGTATACTTCTTAGAAGTAGTTTCCACATTCAAATGTTATATGTCCGACCTCACAAACATGGTCACTGTGGTAGAGCGTTTATTTTGATTGGCAATTGTCTGCGTTTATCAGAGTGCCATCGGGTAGCGTGATTTCAGATGTGTCCATGTAACGTTAAACATGATTATTTGGGAAATTGTTCTTCTTGCAAAGCAAGTAAACGTTTTATTCTAACTTTTGCATTAATCTGATTATCCACAATATTAGCATTATTGTGTGCATGTAACCATACTCATTGATGTACCGTACTCACCATGTTAGGTCATCAGATGCTGCAAAACAATATGTCTCTGCAAAAACAAATGAATCCTAGTTAGCTATGTACATTTTTCCTCGTTTGACCTGAGTTTAGAATGTATCCAATTTTGGTTTGTGTCGTTGTTGATTTGACTTTCTGTAACATGGTAGCAAGAACTGTCAGCATGGTGCAGTGCTTTAGAACTGCAAAAAAAAGTGCTTATTGTTGGAACTACTTCACATGTGTCTTTTCCAACTCTCTCATATATCTGGTTTTAATGCGAACTCTAAAATTCCCTTTTAACCAATCAGAAATTAGTATTCGACAATACTGTGGTATGAATCATAATAATAGTCTGATCTCCATGGGAATTGAAAGAACAAAACAGCTGCTCGCTAGATGCAGTCTTGTGAATGAACTGGAATGGCTTTGCAATGATGATGTGATGAGCGATATAGTTTTTCTTTTGCGGCTCTTAAAGCAGGGAGTTCATTAGATGTTTTTTTATGTCCACGGCGACGTCTGTGTTCTCTATAGATATAATGGCACCTCGTCTGCCGTTCCCCGCGGCTTCTGACATTTTAATTTCTTGGCCTAATGAACCGTCGCTGCCGCGGTGGTCGAATCGATAGGAGGGAACCTGCTAACACTGTAGCTTTAGTAAACAATGTGTTGACGAGACCGCTGTGTCTGTGCTGCGTTGTATGCTGAGATTTCTCTGGGATTGATAAAATGACATTTGTATGCCTGCCGCTTCCCTCCCTCACCATCAAAATGTTGAGAATTACCTTGGAGGAGAAAACACCGTCATAGTTTTCCCGATTTAATAAGATCATCGTCTGTTTTCGGCCCTGCACTGTCACCTCTTCCAATGATATATGTTAAATCCATTGACCTTTTGATCCAATGAATTTCAGAATTTAAGGGAAATGTTTAGGGCACTCTATGTAAAAGTGTAAAAATGGGTCACCTCTCTGAATGATTACACACATATCAAGAAGTAGTGTTTTAACAACTTCATTTAAACGATAACGTGGGATTGCATGTTAGGCTTCATGCTCACCTCATTATTCAAATGTGCTTGGCTTCTCTGCCTGACCTTCAAATTATCTCAAGGTTTTATGACCTTATGAGTCTACTAATGCAGGCCTTGCTGACTCCACCACTCGTATTACCTGGGTAATCGCCTCATGCATGATCTCCCTCTTCCACACACTGCACCTGCTGTAATATAATAATACCTATGCCATCAACATGCATTCGATGTGTTGCGTCTCCTATTTTACTTTGCAACGTTTACTTTGCCCACATCTGCTGTAAGGTGGCGTCTGTCTCTTGCTCCTCTTCGGGTGTTGGCCAAGATTGGGGATGTCTAGTTGTCCTGATGTTTATAAAAAACATAGTGACACCCTTTTGAGTGATTGTTGTGATAGTCACTCACTTCCTGATATGTGCAATATTTGCTGATTTTAGTAAATTAATTCTACACATCCCAAACTACTGTTAATGCTGTATATGGGAAAAGTATCTGTTTGTGGGGACATTACAATCTT
>NC_068434.1:62088894-62108894 GCF_023373465.1 Oncorhynchus keta | reverse complement strand
ATATCGTTTAGTACCTTGAGCGTGGCTGAGGTGCAGTCAGCACAATGCTGATGATAGACTTCTGCTCCCCAATGTAGACCAGCTGTAAGTAGAGCTGATGTTTGAAGCAGCACTCCTAGCCAAGATGCAGAGAAGTTCCTCTTTTTATTATCAGACTCAACTGTTGAGGATCCACTTTACAGTGACCCAGCGTAATCCATTTTGTGGAACACTTGAGTGATGCAAGGTTGTCTGTGCACTGCTGTGTCCAAGGTGAGCTTCATCCCAAGTTTCCATTAGCATAGTTTTTGTTTGTTTGGTTCTAAGTGGCAGTTAAGCTCTAAAATGTGTTGTGTTTTCAGAGCACTTATAGAAGTGAGAGACTGGGTGTGCATGCGTGGGCTCAGCAGTTTAATTTAGCGGTGTAGTGTTTGTTACCGTACACAGTACTAATTAGCTTAAATACGCCATGGTTTCATTTCCCAGGTTCTGTGTAACCTGGCAAAAACAAATCATTGGGACGTACAGTTGAAGTCGGAAATTTACATACACCTTAGCCGACTACATTTAAACTCAGTTTTTCACAATTCCTGACATTTAATCCTAGTAAAAATTCCCTGCCTTTGGTCACTTAGGATCACCACTTTATTTTAAGAATGTGAAACTTCAGAATAATAGTAGAGATTTATTTCAGCTTTTATTTCCTTCATCACATTCCCAGCGGGTCAGAAGTTTACATACACTCAATTAGTAATTGGTAGAATTGCCTTTAAAATTATTTAACTTGGGTCAAATGTTTCGGGTAGCCTTCCACAAGCTTCCCACAATAAGTTGGGTGAATTTTGGCCCGTTCCTCCTGACAAAGCTGGTGTAACTGAGTCAGGTTTGTAGGCCTCCTTGCTCGCACACACTTTTTCAGTTCTGCCCACAGATTTTCTATAGGACTGAGGTCAGGGCTTTGTGATGGCCACTCCAACACCTTGACTGTGTTGTCCTTAAGCTATTTTCCACAACTTTGGAAGTATGCTTGCGATCATTGTCCATTTGGAAGACCCATTTGCGACCAAGCTTTCACTTCCTGACTGATGTCTTGAGATGTTGCTTCAATATACCACATTTCCCTTCCTCGTAATGCCATCTATTTTGTGAAGTGCAACAGTCCCTCCTGCAGCGAAGCACCCCCACAACATGATGCTGCCACCCCCGTGCTTCACGATTGGGATGGTGTTCTTCGGCTCGCAAGCCACCCCCTTTTTCCTCCAAACATAACGATGGTCATTATGGCCAAACAGTTCCATTTTTGTTTCATCAGACCAGAGGACATTTCTCCAAAAAGTACTATCTTTGTCCCTATGTGCAGTTGCAAACTGTAGTCTGGCTTTTTTATGTCGGTTTTGGAGCAGTGGCTTCTTCCTTGCTGAGCGGCCGTTCAGGTTATGTCGATATAGGACTCGTTTTACTGTGGAAATAGTTACTTTTGTACCGGTTTCCTCCAGCATCTTCACAAGGTCCTTTGCTGTTGTTCTGGGATTCATTTGCACTTTTCGCACCAAAGTATGTTCATCTGTAGGAGACAGAACGCGTCTCTTTCCTGAGTTGTATGACCGGCTGTGACCGGCTGTGTGGTCCCATGGTGTTTATACTTGCGTATAACCAGACTTGTGGAGGTCTACAATTTACAGATTTATTTTGATTTTCCCATGATGTCAAGCAGAGGCACCGAGTTTGAAGGTAGGCCTTGAAATACATCCACAGGTGCACCTCCAATTGACTCAAATTATGTCAATTAGCCTATCAGAAGCTTCTAAAGCCATGACATCATTTTCTGGAACTTTCCAAGCTGTTTAAAGGCACAGTCAATTTAGTGTATGTAAACTTCTGACCCACTTATATTGCGATACAGTGAATTATAAGTGAAATAATCTGTCTGTAAGCAATTGTTGGAAAAATTACTTGTGTCATGCACAAAGTAGATGTCCTAACCGACTTGCCAAAACTATAGTTTGTTCACAAGAAATTTGTGGTCGTTGAAAATCAAGTTTTAATGAGTCCAGCCTAAGTGTATGTAAACTTCCGACTTCAACTGTATTTACATAGCCGTTCCAGTTATAACTATTCCTGTATTTAGATAATCATAGCCAATCATTAAACCCTCGTTAAAACCAGTCGGTATTCATCACACATATGATGAATGATCATTGAACTTCGTAATGACCTGTGATTATTACCAGTTAATCTCACTCAAAGGAAGTCGTAATTTAAGCTCAGTAACCGCCTGTCGTTCTTCCAAACACCCATAACCTTTCACATATAACTTTAAATAATGTGAATTATCATTGTCGGCAGTCACTTAACTCCCCGCCCAGGCCCGATAAAGCCATGGTTCTGAGCTCGGCTCAGTGGGACTTCAATCACCTGGGTGGGATTGTTTGAATGGCTTTCTGGCCAAGAGCCCTAAGATGGAGATGCTATTTCACCCCCAGTACCTTGCACAAATTGTACATAGCTCATAACACATACTCCCAATGGTTTCACCCACACTGTCCAGACAAAAACACTTACCTTTCCCACGCGCCCTCATCCCTAACACATTCCCTGCCGGTGCAGCCATACTGTACATATCACGCCGTCTTCCCCTGCCCTATCATGTAGCGGAACCACGTCAACAGGGTTATACATCAGAGCCTACGTTGTACTGATTCATCAAAGGAACACCAGCCGTCCAGCACTGAGGTCTATCCCCTGTAAATACTCACACGAGACTATACGCTTTCCTCATGAGAGACTTTCTTATGGCCTCAACTCTCTCCTCTCTTGCTGCTCGTTTTCTCTGTCTGTAAATACGTTGCCTGTGTTTAAGGAATTCAGAGAGGGAGAACAGCGATATTAGCAGACATCGCCGCTACCTTCATGGCGGTACCTCTGGCGGATATAATGTGCAGAGATGCACCTGTTTTTTCCCTGTTTTTAACATCATGAATATTTAAACTCACAGCATTCCCAGTGCTTCCAATAATAGGTGGGCCTTGTGGAGACGAGGGGAAAACAGAGAGGCGTTCAGCTGCATGAAGAATAGCTCCTATCTCCGCTCCCCTCTCCTTTAAAGCTCTTTGTGTACTTCTCGTATTCACATCCGTCTATTCAGTAACGGTTACTAATGATGGTATCTGAGGATGTCGCTCTGTGAGACTGGCCATTTTTATCATTGGATGCATCACTATTAAGGAATCTTACTTGGATTTGATTCACTATTCATTATAGTGTTCAATGACTAATTAAATATGACACTTTAAAAAATGTATATATATTTAGCAGGCGCTCTTATCCTTGGCGACGTACAGTAGTGAGTGCATACATTTTTGTGAATATAATGAATTTACCCACAGTAGTTAGTATGATTTTTTTTTTTTGTACATTCACATTCTATTATGATGAACATCAGTCACTGTCAGAGAGAGACGTCCCCGGGGTTTATTGACTACTCAGTTGAGCTGTCAAGGGTGGAATATGTGTTGTTAGAGCTTTGCAGGGGAGGGCAGGGGGCGAGTATCTCTATCAATATATAGTCTCTTTCACTGCAATATGTATCATAGTACTGTATAATCAGGGGAGGTCAAGGATACACAGTCATAGTGGGTTTCACAGGGATATATCTCATTTCTGCAGCTCTTTTCAAATACAAAATATGGTCTGATGAGAAATGACTGTTTTATTGCGGGGAACAGGAAGGAAGAAATTCCCTCTGCCCTGGCACTTATTTCTAACTTTTGACTTGTAGCATTAATGGCGGTAATTCATCAACTCTTCTGAACCCGCTAACACCCCGATGTCATTTCTGCTAAATACACCAGCAGTTAATAATAGTCCATGTTGTTTCATATTCTTTTCGCTCCGAGTCTCATTTCGGTGTAGTATACTGTATCATCAATGAGCTGAACCAGCTTCGTTGTTTTCTCTCCTGTTGCAGTGGGTGCCAGTCCTGACTGATTTCCAGAGGAGGGAGACTCTCTGGGGCTTTGTGCCCCCCCAGACCACCCCTCCTGCTGGGGAGCTCCACAACCCCATCACCCTGCACCTGGGAGACTACAACATGGATGGCTTCCCTGACGCCCTGGTCATCCTGCGCAATACCAGTGGGAGGTGAGTGGCACACTGACCCATAGGAAAAATGTAATGGGGATTAGGGGAGAGGTCTCATGATGGGTCAGTTTAGGCTCTGTTCGAGAAGAATTCATTGGTAATCGCCATGACTTTCAATGATCTATTTTGTGTTCACTGACCCGCAATGCTTTTTGGATTAGATTAGTTTGCATGAAGTGTGATTTGTACGTTGAAGGCCAATATTATGTGTCAATATCCATATAAAACATGTAATTCTAACCTTGAATGGCTTTCGATATAAATAGATTAGATGGATGAGTTTTCAGTGATGAAGTGAAAGCCACAGGTCACACTTCAGCATGGGGACATGACCGATAAGAGCCAATGTTAGCAGCAGTCTTTAAAACACTCCTGACCTTGGGATAAGGTGGCATGGTCAGAGAGGACAGGCAGCAGGAAGAGGATGTGTAGATTATCAGCAGCCCGTAGATTGAGATAAGATATCAGTCAGGACAGGGCCAAAGCTAGGCCTATGTTCATGCTGATTGTTTTGTTCCATCTGTGCGACTTCATAATAGACAATGTTAAGACTGACATAGTTAAGAAGACGTGGAGCATTTCTGGGACATTTGTAACGCTTTATGTACACACGCTTGTGCGTGAAGCATACATACACACACACACACACACACACACACACACACACACACACACACACACACACACACACACGTACATGTGAGCCTCGGTTTCTGGCGGAGGGTCAGTTGAATCTCTCTGGCAGCTTAACTCCTTCTCTTTGGGCCATCCGCATCCTGGGAGGTCCATTCTATCACACCAAGTCCTCGTCTTCAAGCTATGGAACTTAATCACATATTAAGCTCTGACCCAACCATCAATCCAGGGTGATTAGTTTAAAACCAGATCGGGAACATGGACAGAAGATTGCTGTGGTGATTGATAATGATTCTCCTGTCAATAATTATAGACCATGTTTATGGTGTGTAGTGTAAACACCATCAAAACAGATGGTCCAGTTTGATCCTAAGACCCGGGCATGGCCTGTAATTGCGACATTTCGTAGATCTAGCCTACATTTTCATACATCTTTTAGTTAGTTTGTAATTGTCTGCAGTTGAGTGTACTCTGTGCTTGAACAGACTCTGCTTACCAAATGTTTGGCCAGTTTAATGTGCCTCCCACTCTTATTTTTTTTCTCTCTCTCTCTCTCTTCTATTCTTTCTCTCACATTCGCTTGTTATTTATAGCTGGGTTTTGGATGAAAATCCTGCCTGCCCACACACTTCCTATCTTTACAGAATGAATGTGTATTTTAATTTTAAGATGGGCAGTGAAAACCATTCACTGAGCCCAAAAAGCCTTGTGTTCCTGGGAAAACGAGCAATGTGTCGTGTTGGGCACTGGAAGTCTGGAAGTCAAAAACAAACAAGCGCCTAGGTAACGAGGAATAGGGCAAAACGTTGCACCGTTCTCGTCTCTGCAGACTGGCTGTGATGAATGCTAATAGCTGCTCGGGGGGTCATTTGATGCGTCACAGCACAGTGTTTAAGCACGGCAGTCTCCAGCCTATTTCCTGCCAAAGAGATTGACATTTGACCTTTTCAAATAGTATAATCATGTTTTAATTGAATGAGCAACACTCTATGCCAGAGCCATCAGCCTCAGGCTTTTATTGACTCTTCTGAGGAGGTGTCAATGGGATCAAGGAGGTCGAAGAATATGCGTTTCAGGCCCTTAGCAGTTGAAGATTCATTGTTGATTCATTAGTTTGGAGGTAAAAAATATACTGAACAAAAATCGAAATGCAACATTCAACAATTTGAAAGATTTGACTGATTTACAGTTCATATAAAGGAAATCAGTCAATTGAAATAAATAAATGACGCCCTAATCTATGGATTTCACATGACTGGCAATACAGATGTGCATCTGTTGGTTACAGACACCTTAGAAAATAGTTGTGGGTCAGAAAACCAGTCAGTATCTGGTGTGACCACCATTTGCCTCATGCAGCGCGACACATCTCCTTCACATAGAGTTGATCAGACTGTTGATTGTGGCCTGTAGAATGTTGTCCCACTGGTCTTCAATGGCTGTGCAAATTGCTGGATATTGGCAGGAACTGGAACACGCTGTCCAGACCATCCCAAACATGCTCAATTGGTGACATTTGGTGAGTATGCAGGCCACGGATAGAACTGTTCAGCTTCCAGTAATTGTGTGCAGATTCTTGCGACATGGGGCTGTGCAATATCATGCTGAAACATGAGGCGACGGCGTCGGATAAATGGCACATCAACGGGCTTTAGGATCTCGTCACGGTATCTCTCTGCATTCAAATTGCCATCAGTAAAATGCAATTGTGTTCATTGTCTGTAGCTTATGCCTGCCCATTACATAACCCCACTGCCACTCTGTTCACTTGTTCACAATGTTGACATCAGCAAACCACTCGCCCACATACATAGTGTCGGTTGTGAGGCCGGTTAGACGTACTGCCAAATTCTCTAAAACGACGTTGGAGGCAGCTTACGGTAGACAAAACATTCAATTCTCTGGCAACGGCTCTTGTGGGCATTCCTGCACTCAGCAGGATCTTATATTTCAGCTCATGAAACATGAGACCAACACATTACATGTTGCGTTTTATATTTTTGTTCAGTATAACATGGTTTGTCATACTATAGGGACACAGGTTTTTTTTTATTCAGTGTTTTTTTGTGTCAGGTTCAATGGGAGTTGAGAGATATGGCAGTTTGGGTACCTCCTCTTTGGGCTCGCAGTATGGAGTGGTGCCTCTCTGCATCATACAATATGCACTTGATTACTTCATCACACTTCTCCCAGATGGAGGTTTCTGCTCTACTGGCTGCACACAGTCACTCACTCTCTCACCCTCTGTTTCCAAGCACACACACACACACACACACACACACACACACACCCATTGTCTTCTATTCCCCCCTGCTGTGACTGTCTCCAGCATTCTCTCAATCCCACTCACTCCAAACCTATCAAATTGATTATCATGGTGTTGGATCTTCGCTGATCTCATACACTGAGTGTACAAAACATTAGGAACACCTGCTCTTTTCATGACATAGACCACGTGTCAAACTCATTCCACCTAGGGCCGAGTATCTGTGGGTTTTCTTTCCACCCTTGATTGTCTCATTAAGGTCACTGATTAGTAAGGAACTCCCCTCACCTGGATGTTTAGGTCGTAATTGAAAGGAAAAAACTAAAACCTGCAGACACTCGGACCGCCGTGGAATGAGTTTGACACCCCTGACAGACTAACCAGGTGAAAACTAGAATCCCTTATTGATGCCACTTGTTAAATCAACTTCAATCAGTGTAGATGAAGGGGGGGAGACAGGTTAAAGAAGGATTTTTAAGTTTTGAGACATGGATTGTGCATGTGTGCTATTCCGAGGGTGAGTGGGTAAGCCAAAAGATTTAAATGCCTTTGAATGGGGCATGGCAATACTGCCAGGCGCACCAGTTTGTGTCAAGAATTGCTGTTGGGTTCAAACACAACAGTTTCTTGTGTGTATCAATAATTCCATCTTGCTAGCTTAACACAGCTGTGGGAAGCATTGGAGTCAACATGGTCCATCCCTGTGGAACGCAATTGACACCTTATAAGGTCCATGTCCCAATGAACTGAGGCTGTTCTGAGTGCAAAAGGGGGTGCAACTCAATATTAGGAGGGTGTTCTTAATGTTTTGTACACTCAGTGTATGTTGTGGATTCTATACCTCTCTGAGGATGGAGTAGTGCTCAAGTGTTTCAGTGGTTTACTTAGTGGGACTGTGACTGTCTGTATGACAGCATGGTGACTCCGGTGATGTTTCTCCCCAGAGCATCAGCACACATTTGACGGCTTGTTCAGGAGGAGAAAGAGTGGATGGCCTGCCCTTATAGTGTGTGTGTGTGTGTGTGTGTGTGTGTGTGTGTGTGTGTGTGTGTGTGTGTGTGTGTGTGTGTGTGTGTGTGTGTGTGTGTGTGTGTGTGTGTGTACGTCTAGGGGCTGTTCTCCTGCAGCACATGCTCTGACCTGGACATAACATGTTCTCCGAGGGAACTGTCAGAGGATTTTGGGCGGAGTTTCCAGCGATGGGAATAAGAATCTACTTTCAAAAGATTGTCTCCTACATTGTTTCCCTGTCTTCATAGATGGACGCACATTTAGTTTGTTCTTGTATGAACCAAGCAAGATGAGTGGTTCATTGCAACACTCGACAAGCACACTAATGTAGCCCTACTTTTCCTGTACAGACACCAACAGAAGAGAAGCTTTCACCCATTTTACCAATTTAGCAGCTGACAAGCACATAATAACTCTGGGCGTTCAGAGGCTGTTGCAGACAGACAGTAATCAATATGTTCGAATGGAGTGGTCGGGATGCTGAGATCTATGGATGGACAGTGTAATGAGCCCCTTTCAGCTGTCCTTTGGCTGAAGAATAAGCACCAGTTAAAACACCTTCATATTTTTTATCATAGAGCGTCCTGGAGAAACACACAAATCCAGTGGTCTGAGAGCAGAAGCAGTCGAGCAATCTGAATGTAAGCCAGGTGTATTTTCCATTCTTAAGTTATTGAAGTGTTTTGCACTCTTGTATCCTCCTTTAATTAAACATTTTTCAACCAACAAAGTAGGGAAGAGCATGGTGCTCTAATCGAATCGGGCATTAGTCTACAGTCGTGGCCAAAAGTTTTGAGAATGACACAAATATTACATTTCACGAAGTCTGCTGCCTCCGTTTGTATGATGGAAATTTGCATATACTCAAGAATGTTATGAAGAGTGATCAGATTAATTGCAATTGATTGCAAAGTCCCTATTTGCCATTCAAATGAACTGAATCCTCAAAAAACATTTCCACTGCATTTCAGCCCTGCCACAAAAGGACCAGCTGACATGTCAGTGATTCTCTCGTTAACACGTGTGTGTGTGTTGACAAGGCTGGAGATCACTCTGTCATGCTGATTGAGTTCGAATAACAGACTGGAAGCTTCAAAAGGAGGGTGGTGCTTGGAATCATTGTTCCTCCTCTGTCAACCATGGTTACCTGCAAGGATCATCAAAAAGGGATTCAAGAACTTCAAGGAGAGCGGTTCAATTGTTGTGAAGAAGGCTTCAGGGCGCCCAAGAAAGTCCAGAAAGTGCCAGGACCGTCTCCTAAAGTTGATTCGGGATCTGGGCACCACCAGTACAGAGCTTGCTCAGGAATGGCAGCAGGCAGGTGTGAGTGCATTTGCACGCACAGTGAGGCGAAGACTTTTGGAGGATGGCTTGGTGTCAAGAAGGGCAGCAAAGAAGCCATTTCTCTCCAGGAAAAACATCAGGGACAGACTGATATTCTGCAAAAGGTACAGGGATTGGACTGCTGAGGACTGGGGTAAAGTCATTTTCTCTGAATCCCCTTTCCGATTGTTTGGGGCATCCGGAAAAAAGCTTGTCTGGAGATGATAAGGTGAGCGCTACCATCAGTCATGTGTCATGTCAACTGTAAAGCATCCTGAGACCATTCATGTGTGGGGTTGCTTCTCAGCCAAGGGAGTGGGCTCACTCACAATTTTGCTTAAGAACACAGCCATGAATAAAGAATAGTACCAACACATCCTCCGTGAGCAACTTCTCCCAACCATCCAGGAACAGTTTGGTGACGAACAATGCCTTTTCCAGCATGATGGAGCACCTTGCCATAAGGCAAAAGTGATAACTAAGTGGCTCGAGGAACAAAACATCGATATTTTGGGCCCATGGTCAGGAAACTCCCCAGACCTTAATCCCATTGAGAACTTGTGGTCAATCCTCAAGAGGCGGGTGGACAAACAAAAACCCACAAATTTTGACAAACTCCAAGCATGGATTATGCAAGAATGGGCTGCCATTACTCAGGATGTGGTCCAGAAGTTAATTGACAGCATGCCAGGGCGGATTGCAGAGCTCTTGAAAAAGAAGGGTCAACACTGCAAATTTTGACTCATTGCATCAACTTCATGTAATTGTCAATAAAAGCCTTTGACACTTGTGAAATGCTTGTAACTATACTTCAGTATTCCAAAAAACATCTGACAAAAATATCTAAAGACACTGAAGCAGCAAACTTTGTGGAAATTAATATTTGTGTCATTCTCAAAACTTTTGGCCACGACTGTACATCACCCCAGAGCCCTTTCAATGCACTTTAAGCACACTCATATATATATACAGTTTGAAGTCTTACTCTCTCCTTTCCAGCCTTCTACTGTTTTATAATCCATTGGTACACATTTTCTATCTGTTTTAGTAACTTGTTTATGTCAGCCAATTGATTTAAAATGTCTATTATTCACTAACGTGGCGATGTAATACCAGCAGCTCATTTTTGGATAAGACTTAAGACTAAGACTTCTCTCAGTGGGAGAGCAGCAGAGTCCGACACTTATTTCTAAAAGGAATAATATCTCAGGAGAAGGAGACAGCTATTGTGTCCCCATTTCACCCCTTACTCCTCTTCTCGGCAGCTGTGAATGGTGTTTTGGGAGCCGAGAGACATTCAGGGGAAGCAGCAGGGGGTCCCGTCCAGGTGAGGTGCACTCAGAACTCAATCTGGAGCTTGGGCTGAGAGAACTGAGAGGGCTGTCTGTGTGTCACTGGCCCCAGGCCTTTCAGACTGGTTCACCTGCAGTCTGAACTCAATCTCTGTCCGGGAGTCGCTACCGGTTTGTCTGGGCTGAAGGCTAAGCTTGTGACTCACTCTCTCCCTCTCACCGACTGTTCTTAGACTGGAGAAACTCAGTCAGGGGCAATGTCTCGCTCTTTCTGCTTTCATTGTGTTCTTATTCATTTTACCCAGTGTCTTTCTCTCCTCACTTGCACCCTTGACACTTTCTATACAGGATGGCAATGAGTTTGCGAGAGGGTTTGCCAGATTCCTCGCTCACAGTGAGGAACATTGGGGTTTTTCTTTCTTTCCCCCTCTTCCATTCTCCCCGCTTTGCAGATCAAAGTCACTCCCCGCCATGAGAGAAACATCATCGACTGGACCGCCACAGCTCAGCCCGGAGATAATAGCCGACGTGCTCCACCCGTTTAGTTTGAAAATTAATTAACGTTCTGCGTTAATGGTTTGGGCTCTTGGGCACAATGGTTGGAGTGGGACGAGGGGTGGCGTGACATGTTGATTTATGGTGAAGATGTTTGAACAAGGGTAGGGGGGTTGACAAGGGCTTATGGCCTACATCATTCTCCCCTAACCTTTTCAAGTCAGTCAATTTATTCTGGCTTATTGTAACTGAATTCAATGGTTTGTCCCTCCTACTGTACGTCCCCAAAAACTATGCCATAATGTAACTCGGCCACCTGCCATGCTAGTGTATACACCTTCTTTACTGTAAAGATGACACACAACCACTCTCCCAAACTAGAGCATGAATAGACGAGCACCAAGCCCTGGCATCATCAATGCTATGGAATTATCTTGAGCACATATCACTGTATAGCACAGTATTTTCAGATTAGTTTGAAAACAAAGGAGCATTGCGGTCGGTCTCAGCATGTGTCACTTTAATATTAGATGTTGCTGGGATTCCCCCAGATCAGTGTGTTGTGTGCATCAAAGAGCCATATGAACACAATCAACAGTGAAGCATGCCTTTGCATCCACCGGGTTACAGGAGATTGATACTTGAAAAGCACCAGCTGCCATGTTGACCTGTGACCTTCCCCAGGGCAAGGGTCTGATGAGACACACGGATTGCAATACCAACGACCAACCCGCCACCACTCTTGGCACATCTAATCTGCTTTTCTTAATGTATCCAGAAACCAGGAACCAAATTAGTTACTGTGTCCGTCCTGTGACTGTGTCCCCCCTGGACAGCATCCGGCCATCTGCTCCATTTCAGCCAACTGCAACCATCCCTGTGTCCATGGTCCGTGGACCTTTTTCTTCTTTCAAGAAATTGCTACAATACTCAGCTTGGCTTTCTGATTCAGCCAAATGCTGCGCTCTTTGGCTAGCGTCCCCTAAGTACCTCTATGTTTAGCCCGTCGCTTACCACCATTTGCTGCTGTTCCTTAATTCATATAATTCCATTTTCCGAAATGTCAATAATAATGGCGGAAAAGAGACTAATTTTATCAATAGTCTCTTATTTTTCATCAGGAAGGTATCTTGCTGTGCAGCACGTTGGCATCTCACTTACCATCCTCCACAAATGAAGTGGCTGTTTGTAGTAATATAATCAACACAGTTTGTGTAGGCGAGGAAGGAGCTCTACTTGTTCCAGTCTTCGGTCTCCTACCTCGGGAGCAGTGGACCAGCCCACCGGCAGCCAGGAGCACACTATCTTTGACAGTGAAGAATCCCTAGATGTAGCGATTTCCCTTTCCATTGATCATGTTGGATAGTATCTCATGACATGGCTTCTCCCTCTCCGTTAAGCACACTGGAGAGCCATTAAAACTTGAGTGTTTTTCTTTCTTTCCCCCTCTTCCATTCTCCCCGCTTTGCAGATCAAAGTCGCTCCCCGCCATGAGAGAAACATGATCGACGGACCGCCACAGCTCAGCCCGGAGATAATAGCCGGCGTTCTCCATCCGTTTAGTTTGAAATATAATTAACGTTCTGCATTAAACGGTTTTGGCTCTTGGGCACAATGGTTGGAGTGGGACGAGGGGCGGCACGACATGTGGATTTATGGTGAAGATGTTTGGACAAGGGGAGGGCGGTTGACAAGGGCTTATGGCCCACAGCATTCTTCCCTAACCTTTTCAAGTCAAAGTCAATTTATTCTGGCTTATTGATTTTTGTAACTGAATTCAATGGTTTGTCCCTCCCACTGTACGTCCCGACAGACTAGGACAGACAAAAGGATTACGTTAAGTCCATCACTATTAGCATAATGAATTGATCTATTTATTAAGTACATGATGAGAGAATGCATTCGTATTCATTTGTCTATTCAAATCATATCAGGAGAGGACTGATTCAGTCAAACAGCTCAGGCCCAAAGTGAACATCTATGCTCGACTCAAACAAACCAGTCATAGCAGTGTTTCTATAACAACTTTTGGTGGCGGTCTATGTAATTGAACTTGACCATGCATCTGAAGCCACAACCATGACCAATTGAGGCCAGTCTCTCTGACCTTACAGCTTGTCTCTGAGATGAATGACAGGTGTGTTGTGGTCACTGTGGTCTCAGCTTGCTAATGTTGTTTGGAAAGTCTTTGATCTCCAGCTGTCTCTGAAGACAGACACAGACTTTGAGTATGGCTGGCAGCAGTGCTTTTGAAGCTGTGAATCGTCTCCTTCTGGGGAATCATGCACATCTTGCAGATCAGTAGGTGTGTTCTTTTCCTTTTGCTCGCCTCTCTCAGCTGCCAATCATGTCACGACGCACCAGCACTCATCAAACACCTACCATCGTCTCACTGTGGGAGGGAGGGAGATTTAGCTTGGATGTGGTTGGGTGGGTTTGCGTTTGTGTGCTTTCATAACATACTGACTACACCGGACACGCCCATGTGCCATCCTGCGCATGTTGGTTTTGTCCATCCACACCAGAAGCAATCATGACACGCAGGTTAAAATATTAAAACCAACTGTGAAACAACTATATTAATTTGAGCGAATATCAAACACACATGACATTCATTGACATTTAGCTATCTTGCTATTGCTAGCTAATTTATCCTGGAAGACGAGCAATGGGTTGTTATTTTACCTGAAATGTATATGGTCCTTTTTTTCTTTGATGGATCTTTGTAGAATTTGGACCCGAAGTCATACAAAAATCACGTGTTTCTCTACTCTGAATACTAACAGTAGAAAAGCGAGACATCTAGTTATCCCGTTCTGAGCCAATGCATTCTAACAGTATAATAAATACATTTTGTATATGCTGTTTAGGGTTTAATACCAGTAACCGGTATCTCGAGACTGTCCCGACCAAGCACCTGCCATTTCCCGAGAATTCTAATGTTGTGGACCAATAATATGGCCTACCATTTTTATGCTGCACTAATGCAAAAATACAAAATATGCATGTGTGAATAGCTGCCCGAAACTGACATCAACTTTAGCTTCATTCATACATTAGACCAGTCATCACAACGCAAGCAGCCGACCATATTTCGCCTACTCAACTTAAAGTCCCCAATAGAAAATGGCCCTTACTTACATGACTTCTATAAATTGCAATGCTAGGCTACACGTGACATCTCGACTCAGTTAATGAAGGCGATCTCCATCTCACATTCACAAATCCCCAAACTAGCTTAGTGGCACTGGTAGAGGATGAACATATAAACTGCAGCTACTCACTGTTAACAAAATGTCCAATACATTGTGTCCACAAACGCGCTCGAGGAAATAGACATTTGCAACATTTGTTATAGTAACATCATAGAACAATGCGAGTGCACGGGCTTGATGAGTCAGGTTTGCAGGACTTTGTTCAACCGCGGCGCTATCCATGGTGCTGAATCTCCGCTACTAAGCCTATTTGTTTAGCCGGAGATGTTCTCTGTGACAGTCACTACAATAAGCAGGTTATCATATCATCAAGTAAAAACAGCCACAACCTTCCTAAATCCCACTGATAGCCAGATGCCAGGGGAGAGAAGAGGGCCAACAAGCTGGGTGATATCTTTCAGTCAAAGGTAAGCTGAAACGAATGTAATTTCCACTAAGCTCTAGGATCGTAACCTACGTTTAGGATACATCAACGAAGTATTGTGGAGACTTTGACAAAACTTTGAGTTGATTAAATTGTGCCAATTACAACAAGAAACCATATAGATTCTTGTCTATATTTCTCCATTTACAGTGGTAAAACCATGTCAGATTTTTGGGGACTGCTATTATGCTTTTAAATAGCATTTTCAGTTTGAAAAGCAATACTGGGATATTACCGGTGTGGTTGCAAATTTCCCAGGAAGGTAAATTTGTCGATTTTGGAGAAAATATTTGACACTAATGCTATTGCAAAAAATATATAATTTGCTTGTGTTTAGGAAGGTTTTAGGCAGGCCTACCATTTAAAATACAAACAAAATAAAATTGTAATTTGTTTGTTACTGTAGGCTATATGTAAAACCACAAAACACCACAAGTGTTGTACACCATCACAAAGAAATGCATTATTATTTTCTTATAACAGTTCATTAAAAAAATTGTTTTTATATAATTGAATTTCAAAAGAACAGTATCATATTTTTATGTTGTATTATTTTACTTGTCTGTGCTCAGTATCCTATGCTGCCGCACGTGCTTACATGTAGAACACATGGAATAGTGGCTGTAATATTCTACAAAAAAGGCTATATTTTGAATTATAAACCAGGTCATTCGAGCCCTGGATGCTGATTGGCTGAAAGCCACGGGTATGACACAAAATGACTTGTTTACTGTTCTAATTACCTTTTGTAACTAGTTTGTAATGGCAGTAAGGCACCTCGGGGATTGCGTCGTGTCTAAGAACAGCCCTTAGCTGTGGTATGCTGGCCATACACCACACTCCTTCAGGCCTTCCTTATTGCTGAATTATACAATGGCATTGTTGAATGCTGTTTTTCTGATTGGCTAGAAGGGCATTCTAGAGTGCATTATTTCTGTCATGACGTTGGCCTGAGTTGGGGAGGTTTATGACCCCCATAAATACCTTTCCCCGTTTTCCTCTCTCGACTCTAGCGATGTGACTATTGAAAATCCCTTTGTTAACATAGAGAGTCTGGTGACATCAAAAGATTGGAAATTATTAAACCATATTTCGGTAATCCAACCAGTTGAAAATATGCGTTGGGACTTAATGAGTATGATGTCAGTTCGGTTGGCGTCTAAAACATGATTACTGATGATAGGATGAGTGACGGTCAACACGCCGAAAGGATGAATTTCAACTATACCAGCCAGAATATAGCATGAGCTTAAAAGTATGGCAACCATCACGCCTGTGTTCCAATGCCACGTTGTGTTAGCTAATCCAAGATTATAATTTTAAAAGATTAATTGATAATTAGAAAACCCTTTTGCAGTTATGTTAGCACAAACTGTTTTTCTGATTTTAAAGAAGCAATTAAACTGGCATTCTTTTAGACTAGTTGAGTATCTGGAGCGTCAGCAATTGTGGGTTGAATTTCAGGCTCAAAATGTCCAGAAACAAAATACTTTCTTCGGAAACTCATCAGTCTATTCTTGTTCTGAGAATTGAAGGCTATTCCATGTGAGAAATTGCCAAGAACTTGAAGATCTCATACAATGCTGTGTCCTACTCCCTTCACAGTACAGCGTAAACTGGCTCTAACCAGAAGAGAAAGAGGAGTGCAATTTGAGGCTGGTAACTCAAATGAACGTATCCTCTGCAGCAGAGGTAACTCTGGTTCTTCCATTCCTGTGGCGGGCCTCATAAGAGCCATTTTCATCATAGTGCTTGATGGTTTTTGTGACTGCACTTGAAGAAACTTTAAAAGTTATTTACATTTTCCATATTAATTGACCTTAATTTCTTATAGTAATGATGGACTGTTGTTTCTCTTTCCTTATTTGAGCTGTTCTTTCCATAATATGGACTTGGTCTTTTACCAAATAGGGCAATCTTCTGTATACCCCACCTACCTTGTCACAACACAACTGATTGGCTCAAACGCATTAAGAAGGAAAGAAATTACAAGTATATGCGAAGCTGTCATCAAGGCAAAGGTGACTACTTTGAAAAATTAAATATATTTTCATTGGTTTCACACTTTTTTGGTTACTACTTGATTCCATATGTGTTATTTTATGGTTTTGATGTATTTCACTATTATTCTACAAAGAAGAAAATAGTAAAAAAAATCAGAAAAACACTTGAAAATACACTTTCGACCGTTAGTGTATTTTACAACAGTCGCGCAACTTGGTAGTTGTGGTTTGCATTTTAACTCCCCAGAGTTAGTTTGCATTATGCACGTTTCTTTTAATCGCCTCCTCAGATGTCCTCTTCCTGTCTTATTACTCCCTGGCAGCATCTGTCAGTGGCATCAAGGAGCAGGTAAATAGGCAGCCATTTTGAGGAATAGTGATTTATTTTCAGCCCTCTCCGTTGTGCACAGGGTTGAGAGTGTACAAGTATGCCACTTCCTGTTTTTCAGTACATACTAGCCTTTGTGGCACCGGTTTATACACACTTGAGACGTAATCTCCTACTAATGAGAGCATTGTGTACTTTGTAGAGTTCATGTTTTAGTAAAGATGATGAAAGACCTGTGTTTTCTCTGAAGATTTAGGATATTTCTAGAGCGTCTAGGGGGCTATTTTTACATATGATTGGTTCTACCCAGGCAGTCCGCCCACCCACTCTCATACAGTGAAAGCAAGTGCCCCGCTGGTTAACACTGTTTCACACAGTTTCTTGTGCAATGGTTTCCTTGCTTCATAATATAGCCCCCGTCAGGAGAAGAACATCACACCGCTTAGAACCGGAGGTGTGTGTTGCGGTCTTGGAGGGTATTTCTAGAAAGAGAAACGGGGTCACTAATGAAAATGGCTTACCCTCATTGCTATCTAACTCAAGGGAGCGCTCACTGGCAGAAGGGATAGCGAAAGAGATAGCAGACCACCTAAATCCATTAAGAAATGCTAATCATCATTAAAAGGGCAGCTTTATGATGTCAGGATATTTTATGTGATAGATGTGAGTTGTTTCAGTGAGGACGACCGTACACTCTTCAGGGCGGTGGAGTGTGTGTATGTGTAAAAGAAGTCACACTAACACAGCAGACATGATCATTTGGTGCTCCTCACACTGTAGGTCAATGGCAGTCTGGCACAAAGGGTAGGCATAATCCATTTAAACCCTGACACTTGCAGTCTGCTTAAGTACTAACACGATCAGCGATTTAAATTGGTTTTTAATTAGATATATCTTGCAATTGCTCTCACATCAAAGTAGCATACCCCGTTCTTGTCAGTGGGGCTATCAGTAAAGCTAACCCAGACTCCACTTTTCCTGTGACCCGGTCAACATGTCTCTACCCCGCTTCTGTCTGACTGCCCTGCTTGTTATCCAATTAGTGTGCCCACCCTAATTTGGCTTGTCAAAACAATGCAAATGAGGAAGGGAATCAAAGTCACAGCACATTGGTTTACTGCTTCTCCTTATGGTGTGTGTGCATGGAGAATTAGACAATATGAAAAATCTACAATTGTTTGTGATTCTGATTTACCAAACCCATACTGTTATAGCATGTAAACACCAAATCAGCCGTCAGTTACATCCAAACACACTGACCTTCCATTCCACTAGTACTATATCCACACACACACTGACCTTCCATTCCACTAGTACTATATCCACACACACACTGACCTTCCATTCCACTAGTACTATATCCACACACACACTGACCTTCCATTCCACTAGTACTATATCCACACACACACTGACCTTCCATTCCACTAGTACTATATCCACACACACACTGACCTTCCATTCCACTAGTACTATATCCACACACACACTGACCTTCCATTCCACTAGTACTATATCCACACACACACTGACCTTCCATTCCACTAGTACTATATCCACACACACACTGACCTTCCATTCCACTAGTACTATATCCACACACACACTGACCTTCCATTCCACAGTACTATGACCACACACACACACACACACAGTACTATATCCAGTAGTACTATATCCACACACTGACCTTCCATTCCACTAGTACTATATCCACACACACACTGACCTTCCATTCCACTAGTACTATATCCACACACACACTGACCTTCCATTCCACTAGTACTATATCCACACACACACTGACCTTCCATTCCACTAGTACTATATCCACACACACACTGACCTTCCATTCCACTAGTACTATATCCACACACACACTGACCTTCCATTCCACTAGTACTATATCCACACACACACACTGACCTTCCATTCCACTAGTACTATATCCACACACACACACACACACACACACACACACACACACACACACACACACACACACACACACACACACACACACACACATTGACCTTGCATTCCACTAGTACTATATCCACACACACACTGACCTTGCATTCCACTAGTACTATATCACACACACTGACCTTCCATTCCACTTGTACTATATCCACACACACACTGACCTTCCATTCCACTAGTACTATATCCACACACACACACTGACCTTCCATTCCACTAGTACACGCACGCACGCACACACACACACTGACCTTCCATTCCACTAGTACTATACCACACACACATTGACCTTCCATTCCACTAGTACTATATATCCACACACACACACACACACTGACCTTCCATTCCACTAGTACTATTCCATTCCATTCCACAGTACTATATCCATACACACACTGACCTTCCATTCCACTAGTACTATATCCACACACACACTGACCTTGCATTCCACTAGTACTATATCCACACACACACTGACCTTCCATTCCACTAGTACTATATCCACACACACACTGACCTTGCATTCCACTAGTACATCCACACACACACACCTTGCATTCCACTAGTACTATATCCACACACTGACCTTCCATTCCACTAGTACTATATCCACACACACACCCACACACACACTGACCTTCCATTCCACTAGTACTATATCCACACACACACACACACTGACCTTCCATTCCACTAGTACTATATCCACCACACACACACCACACACACACACACACACACACACACACACACACACACACACACACACACACACACACACACACACTAACCTTCCATTCCACTAGTACTATATACACACACACACACACACACACACACACACACACACACACACACACACACACACACACACACACACACTGACCTTCCATTCCACTAGTACT
>NC_068434.1:62073894-62076394 GCF_023373465.1 Oncorhynchus keta | reverse complement strand
GTGTGTCTCTCTCTCTATATATATATATATATATAATCTCAAGCAGCCTTAGGGGGAGGGATGGACAGACAGGAAGGAACTGAAGCCTCCTCATCACTTTGCTTTTGTTTCAGTAGTGTTTGTCTAGGGTGATGGGAGTAGGGAGGACAAGAGAGAGAGACACACATGATAATTACAATACGGAGAAGTGCCTCTTTATCAGAATCCGTTTTTGTGAGTGCCTGAGGGTGTAACAGCTTCTTTCTGTCATTTTCAGCCTCTATGGATCACCCAGCTCCCTCTAAAACTACACCCTCCTGCCTATATCTCTTGTTCTCTCTCTCTGTGTCTCTCTATTTCTGTTTCCCCCTCTTTCTCTCACACACACATTCATTGACAGAAGTAGTTGGTCTTGCTGAGTTTCAATGACCAGTGAGTTGTCTTCCTCAGTCTGGGCTGTTAAACCCTCCCCTGGGACGGGTGTCCTCTCCCGACAGGCTTTGCTGGCTGGTGGATGGAGAAGAGGAGGAGGAGGAGGAAAGCGAGATCAGGCAACAGGCACCCTGTCAGTCTGGCCTCTCAAGAGGGTCCACAGTGGCCAATTAGTGAGGAGCCTGAGAGTGCTTTGGCTTGGCAGGTCCCCGGTCAGGACTCACACCCGCATTATAGGGGACAGGGCTCTGTGTCTGATATAACAGGCCCAGTGCTGAGCCCTTTAGCTCACATAGATGCACACACAGTCGAAGAGTTACACATCTGTCTAAAACGTGTTACCTTATCTCCTATCTGTTTACTCTTGCTAATGAGAGTGGATCTGAGACGTCTTTAATATGGATTCTGTGCATTTCTGTGATTTGTCTGGATCTTTCCGCGTCCACAGCTACAGGGTGCTGCTGACAGCTTCAGGGTGCTGATGACAGCTTCAGGGTGCTGATGACAGCTTCAGGGTGCTGCTGACAGCTACAGGGTGCTGATGACAGCTACAGGGTGCTGCTGACAGCTACAGGGTGCTGATGACAGCTACAGGGTGCTGATGACAGCTACAGGGTGCTGCTGACAGCTACAGGGTGCTGCTGACAGCTACAGGGTGCTGCTGACAGCTACAGGGTGCTGCTGACAGCTACAGGGTGCTGCTGACAGCTACAGGGTGCTGCTGACAGCTACAGGGTGCTGCTGACAGCTACAGGGTGCTGCTGACAGCTAAAATGCTTCTTCCCTCAATGAAACACTGCTGTGCTGAGTGGGGAAGTGGATATTTGATGTTCAGGCTTTCTATTACTCCGAGGGTCTGTCTACAGTCTCCAGTTGTGTCCTGTGCGATTTCACTCTTCAGTGTCAGTCTCATTGCAGAAGTAGGCTCTTTGCTGAGAGGGTAGTTATTGCCTTGTATGGCCGATTCCACGCCAGCGTAGGCGGAAAACATTTTTGGGGGTAAGTACTTTTGAGATATTAATATTCATCGTTTTAATGTTGAATAAATGAACGTGAAAATGTGTATTTCAGAATCTAGACATCCCCCATATTATGAGGAGTACAATGACACCAAGATGTTGTCTGTATCATGTACGGTTCACAGATCATAGGGTCTTACAGGAGGCATCTACATGTCTAAAAAATGACCTAAAATGGCCATGTCCCAATGACGTTTCTATGTGATAATTGCCAGAACAAAATGATTCATTGGGAAGAAGGATGTTTGGAATCGCCCAAACTCCACACTGGGGCCCACCCTGGGTGCACGTTTTGGTTTTAGCACTACACAGCTGATTCAGTAACAAACTCATCATCAAGCATTGGTTATTTGAATCAGCTGTGTTGTGCTAGGGCATAAACCAAAACTTACAGTGCATTCGGAAAGTATTCAGACCCCTTGACTTTTTCCACATTTTGTTACATTACAAACTTATTCTAAAATGGATTGAATCGTCCCCCCCCCGTCATCAATCTACACGCAATACCCCATTTTTATTTTATTTTATTTAACCTTTATTTAAATAGGCAAGTCAGTTGAGAACAAATTCTTATTTACAATGACAGCCTAGGAACAGTGGGTTAACTGCCTTGTTCAGGGGCAGAACAACAGATTTTTACCTTTTCAGCTCGGGGATTCGATCTAGCAACCTTTCGGTTACTAGTCCAATGCTCTAACCACTAGGCTACCAGCCACCCCTAATGACAAAGCTAAAACTGATTTTTTTTTTTTTTTTATGTTTGCGGATGTATAAAAAATAAAAGCTGAAATATTAAATTTACATAACTATTCAGACCCTTTACTCAGTACTTTGTTGAGGCACATTTGGCAGCGACTACTGCCTTGAGTCTTCTTGGGTATGACGCTACAAGCTTGGCACCTATATTTGGGGAGTTTCTCACATTCTTCTCTGCAGATCCTCTCAAGCTCTGTCAGGTTGGACAGGGACGTTGCTGCACAGCTATTTTCCACTCAAGGACATTCAGAGACTTGTACCAAAGCCACTCCTGCGTTGTCTTGGCTGTGTGCTTAGGGTCGTTGTCCTGTTGG